>NC_079227.1:33420088-33456495 GCF_029633865.1 Lampris incognitus | reverse complement strand
AGGATAAATTACAGTGCTTGTGTTTTGGGTGTCGGCCTCTTTAACTCGGTCAGTGCTTCCAGGCTGTTGGGCTCACCGAAGGCCCCCGTGTTGAGTTGGCACTCTTCACACCCATAGTGGCTTCGTGGGGTCTGGAGAATTCAGGCCATGGAGACGGAGGACCAGGGTGATTAGTTGGACGAATATTATTGTTCTCATCCGTGTTGAAATACACCCTTGCTTGGTGTCCCTGCCCCGTGTTTTTTTCTTTTTTTCTTTTCTATGTTTCTTCCTGTCTCTGGCCCCCTTTTTGTCTCTCTGTCCTCCGGCTTCTCGTTTTCCACTTTAACCCCCCCTCCCCCTGTCGGCGCTCCTACTCGCTTCTTGCAAATCCATTCCCACATTCCCCTCCCTCTCCTTTCTCGGTCCGCTATCATCTTTCCACTTTTGTTCTCATCCTCTCTTCTCCCCGTCCCTTGTTCCTCTCCTTTTTTTGCATCCTTTCCTCTCCATCCCAAACCTCTCCTACTGCTCTCCTCGCCGACAGCTTCATCGTAATTAGCAGGATTTATTAAGTACTCGTGCATGCAAGGCGCCATAGAACAAATTAAGCTCTCTGAGAAGACCATGTTCTTACCCCCACCCCACCACCCCTCCGTCTGATAATGTCCAGTATAATCTGTCTTTGGCCAGCGAGTATCCCCAACACAACTCATAATCCTCTTTGTAATGAGACGGTAGTCGGAGCGTCTCACCAGCGAGTCTGCCGGAGTCCAGACAGGGAGACCTCATTAGAATAGATCTCATGCTGCTATGTCCTTTGTCCTGTACGGTGCACGCTCGTGTTTCAGGGTTATATTACACGCTAATGGAAAGGTGCTTCACTGCATTGTGTCAGATACCGCTTCCGGTGTGCAACGATGGCAGTGCGAATTCACGTTTGCGGCAGCCTCACCCAGTGCCGGTGTGGGAAGATGGCGGCGCGAACTTACGTTTGCGGCGGCCTCACCCGGTACCGTCCGTGCAGTGTCTTTGTCCACGTCTGTGTCTAAGTTTTGTCTTGGTTTGATGGCTGGGAGAGCTGCTGCTGGCTCAGCTGGGAGAGCTTGGTCTGCTGTGTCCTGTGGGCCCAGGGACCACGGCCCTGCCCGGACAGGAAACACCGAGGGCGGTCTGACAGGACGCGGAGGCGGGGCAGGCTAAGCTAACTGCTAGCTCATGCAGACCGGCGGTTCCGGTAACATCCGAGGGCGGTCTGGCGGCGGCCTCGCCTAGCCTTGACTGTGTTTTTGGCGTTGTCGTGTGGCGTGCTGCGGGGAGGTGTGTCGGGGGTGTCTGGCTGGGAGAGCTGGCGTTGGATCGGCTGGGCGGGCTTGGTCCGCTGCATCCGGTGGGCCCAGGGACCACGGCCCTGCCTGGAGCTGTGCCCCGAGAAGGAAACTCCGAGGGCGGTCTGACAGAGGACGCAGAAGCGGTGCAGGCTAAGCTAACTGCTAGCCCATGCAGACCCAGCAGTTCTGGCGTTCGTCCTCTTGGACAGTGATATATGTGTGTGTGTGTGTGTGTGTGTGTGTGTGTGTGTGTGTGTGCGTGTGTGTGTGTGTTGGATATATATATATATATATATATATATATATATATATATATATATATGTTGTTCCAGGAAAAGAGCGATAAAGTAAGTCGCTGCATATCGAGTCGTTTCCCTTTTGTAGTGAAAACCCTGAAATCCCTCAAAATCTTTTCAAAGTTTGATTTTTCTTTTTTTCCTCCCCAAGCTGTCGGTGTTTACCTGTTGTAAACTGCGTCTTAAACTCTAATTGTGGCGGAGACGTGAAGCCGTGACGCAGCCCGGGGTGGAGTCCTGGAATACCGCAGCCTGCTCCACGTGGCATATGTCTTCTCCAGCTTGTTGCGTCGCCTCTTCAATTCGATCAATTCCGCCGGCGTAAGGACGGCCAGCTGGATGTGTCTGGCTCTGTTCTTATTGTGTCAGAAATGGGCCATGCATCAACCTGGAGAGTACACAACCCATCTGTCAGAGACACATGGAATACACACACACACACACACACACACACACACACATTATGGACAGATGGACATCATCAGACAACCCATATTTCAAACAGTGAAGGACGGTGAAATCATAGCAGCTGATCGATACAGGTACCCAAATGTCCTGACCCGTCATCAAGAGTCCTGTCAGTCACCAACCCGACACCAGCAGCATGCTGTCACGCTGGGCATAACAGACGTCTTCCGAAGGCTGGTTTTTTTTTGGCAGTTGTTTTGTTATTAGACAGGACAGTAAAGGGACGGAGGGGTGCGGTGGGAGGTTTGTGTGCCGTGTTGGAATCAAAGCCAGCATATTTGGAGCCGAAATGGTTTTCGTCAACTGGGTAAGCCGCGGGTCTGAAGCGTGCAGAAGTTCTACACCTAAGATTGCCTTACCCTTTTTCTTGTTGTTGTGCACCTACGTATATCACAGGTTCTTCTGTTGGGGCCTTTTGGGGAAACACTACTTCATTATTATTATTATTATTATTATTGGGGGGCACGGTGGCGCAGTGGTTAGCGCTGTACCCTCACAGCAAGAAGGTCCTGGGTTCGAGCCCTGGGGTTGTCCAACCTTGGGGGGGTCATCCCAGGTTGTCCTCTGTGTAGAGTTTGCATGTTCTCCCTGTGGTGGGGTTTCTCCGGGGGCTCCGGTTTCGCCCACCATAAAAAAAAACAAACAAACATGCATGTTAGGGTTAATACTCCCGTCAGTGCCCCTGAGCAAGGCAGTGGGAAACGAACTGGAGTTGGTCCCCGGATGCTGCATGGTGGCTGCTCGCTGCTCCTAGCTACACAGCTAGGATGGGCTAAATGCGGAGAAGACTATCCAAAATATAAATATATGAGGAGAGCCCCACTCTACTCTTGTACTTGTACACTTGTAGTGTTGCAGGAAAATAAAATCAAACGTTTTTTCCATCTTATCCGAGGCTCACTCCTCTACTTTTGGTGGCCCACCTCTTCTGAATAATTTGAAAGGGAGCGTTTTATACAGCAGAAGTATTTTGGCCCTTTATGTGCCTGTTCTGCTACCTGCCCAGGGTGCATCACAGGGTCCGAGGCCAAAGTTGTCGGCTCTAATGCTGTTTGCAGTAGCCTCTCTGACTTCCAGCGGCTCCGCATAGCTGAGACCATGTAGAAGGTCACAAAGCAAGCTTGCTTTGTGACCTTCAGCGATCCGAGACAGGCCTCTGGAAAAGGATGCGGGGTATGTTGCTTTTTAATGCCAGCAGTTTTTAGCATTTCTGCTTTATTTGATTTGAGCAAAAAAGAGAACACGGAGCGAGACATATGACCTGCGGTGTTGCTGTGGCGTCTTCTCCGGGTCACTCTTAACATCCGACGTGGTGCTGAAATGATCAGTCGGTCAGTCCATCCACAGAAGATTTACTGATACTCCAGGTTTGGTATGGAGTAAACATTTTAAAAGTACTAAACATTTGTGCGCTGCAGTTTCATAAATGCCGCAGTTTGCTGGCCTTCCCCCCCCCCCCCCCCGTGACCCTGAGAGCAGGATAAGCGCTTTTGATAATGGATGGACGGCTGGATGAAATGCATGTGGGGAGGGCTGCAGACTATCACATGCCTCCTCCGATACACGTGGAGTCGCCAACCGTTTCCTTTCACCTGACAGTGAGGAGTTTCACCAGGGGGCGTAGCACGTGGGAACCAGTGCCCCAACCGACCGGAGGAGGCGCTAGTGCGACGACCAGGACACATACCCACAGCCGGCTTCTCACCCACAGACACGGCCAATTGTGTCTGTAGGGACGTCTGACCAAGCCGGAGGTAACACGGGGATTCAAACCGGCGATCCCCATGGTGGTAGGCAACGGACTAGACCGGCACGCCACCCGAACACCCTGGTGTTTCGGACTTTTAACAGACCAAGTGATTGATCAATGATTGAACAACGGATGGATGGATTAATCAATTATGAAAATGATGGTGTGTTGCAGGCCTAATCTGAGGGTGCTGTTCTGCAGCTGGCCCCGAACTTTGACCTCCCCGTGGAGGTTGTCATGTGAGAGCGTGTACATCCCTGCCTACCGGAGGAGGTAAGTGCCCACACCCGGCCCTGAACGTGTTTAAGATCGCTTCCTGCTACCAGGGTTGAAAGTAGCACTAACCCCTGCTAATGGCTCCTACGTTTTCCTGGTGCCGGGCTTTACTGATCTCCCAGAGACTGGCAGGGGAGCGACGCGGATCCTGTCCTTTTCAAAAAGCACTTAGTCTGGGTAAACAGCTGTGACGGAAGAAGTATCCTTTCTTTTAATTGATTCGGCGACGGGGAGAATTGGATGTGGCCCAGCTGGTCAACAATGGAAACTATGTTTGAGCAGAGAAGAAGAGTCAGATCAGTGTGACACACCTGTGTTAACAGACAAAGGAGAAACTACTGAAAACTACTCTCAAGGACAAACTACTCGGCGTCCCCCCCACCCCACCCCCCACCCCTCCTCCGTCCTGTGGGTGTGATCTACGGGGCTCCAGCGGCCCATGTGCAGCAGACTGTACCTAACGGAGGATGAATTATGGCGCTTGTGTTTTGGGTGTCAGCCTCTTACAGTCAGTCGATGCGTCAAGTGTGGGGCGGCGGCCCTTCCTCTTACTTTAATCCCCGTTGTGATGCTAGCTCTGTTGCTAATCGCGCCGGGCGCGGACAGAATATGGGAGCAGATTCAGGGGAAATTACTTCAATTTATGGATCTATTTAATCACTGAATGTTGAACTGTTACTGCCTGAAAATGAGTTATAGACCAAGTGCTAGACCTTTCGTGTGTTTGTGAAATTAATTATGGTGGATCTGATGCTTCTCTGACCTTCTACCAGAAAGCCTGAACATTGCTATACAATAATAATGATAATGATAATAATTCTCCGGCTTGGTCGGGCGTTCCTACAGACACCATTGGCCGTGTGTGCAGGTGGGAAGGCGGATGTGGGTATGTGTCCTGGTCGCTGCACTAGCGCCTCCTCCGGTCAGTCAGGGTGGGGGGAACTGGGGGGGGGAGGCGTGATCCTCCCATGCCCTACGTCCCCCTGGGGAAACTCCATCACTGTCAGGTGAAAAGAAGCGGCTGCCGACTTAAAATGTGTCAGAGGAGGCGTGTGGTAGTCTGCAGTCTGGACGGCGTGGAAGAGTGAGGTAATTGGCTGGATTCAATTGGTGAGAAAGGGGGGGGGTAAAAAAATACTTGTAATGATAATACATAGAAGAAGAAAAAGAGGAACATGAAGAATGAAAGTGGTGATTCGCTATAAACATTCCTCGTGGTCTATATATCAGTCTCTGTTTATCACACACGACATCTCAGACACCGCCAGTCCAGTTCTGATGGAACCTTGGAGATTGATGGATCCTGACTCTGCACTGTGGCGTGTGAAAAATAGCAACGATTGGGCCGGGCATGGTGCCCCCTTCACACCAGAAAGTTCTCAAACTTCAAACAAGTCCAGCTTCCTCACCAATGCAGCTGTAGTCTTGGAATTTGGTCCACTAGTGCATTTCCTTCCATCAGCATTAAGCTCCGCCCACTTCCTCACCAATGCAGCTGTAGACTTGGAATTTGGTCCACTAGTGCATTTCCCTCCGTCTGCATTAAGCTCCGCCCACTTTCTCACCAATGCAGCTGTAGACTTGGAATTTGGTCCACTAGTGCATTTCCTTCCATCAGCATTAAGCTCCGCCCACTTTCTCACCAATGCAGCTGTAGACTTGGAATTTGGTCCACTAGTGCATTTCCCTCCATCAACATTAAGCTCCACCCACTTTCTCACCAATGCAGCTGTAGACTTGGAATTTGGTCCACTAGTGCATTTCCCTCCATCAACATTAAGCTCCACCCACTTTCTCACCAATGCAGCTGTAGCCTTGGAAGTTGGTCCACTAGTGCATTTCCCTCCATCAGCATTAAGCTCCGCCCACTTTCTCACCAATGCAGCTGTAGCCTTGGGAGTTGGTCCATTAGTGCATTTCCCTCCATCTGCATAAAGCTCCGCCCACTTTCTCACCAATGCAGCTGTAGCCTTGGAAGTTGGTCCACTAGTGCATTTCCCTCCATCAGCATTGAGCTCCGCCCACTTTCTCACCAATGCAGCTGTAGTCTTGGAGTTTGGTCCACTAGTGCATTTCCCTCCATCAGCATTAAGCTCCGCCCACTTTCTCACCAATGCAGCTGTAGTCTTGGAATTTGGTCCACTTGTGCATTTTCCTTCCATCAGCATTAAGCTCCGCCCACCTCCTCACCAATGCAGCTGTAGCCTTGGAAGTTGGTCCACTAGTGCATTTCCCTCCATCAGCATTAAGCTCCGCCCACTTCCTCACCAATGCAGCTGTAGCCTTGGAAGTTGGTCCACTACTGCATTTCCCTCCATCGGCATTAAGCTCCGCCCACTTTCTCACCAATGCACCTGTAGCCTTGGGAGTTGGTCCACTAGTGCATTTCCCTCCATCTGCATAAAGCTCCGCCCACTTCCTCACCAATGCAGCTGTAGTCTTGGAATTTGGTCCACTTGTGCATTTCCCTCCGTCTGCATTAAGCTCCGCCCACTTTTTTCCTGATTTCCATTTCTGCGCCCGTTCCACTACTGTTATCATCCACCCACCTACATTTTCTGTCAATTTAATTCTTTTTCCACCTTTCACTGCCGTCATCCTAATCCAAATCCGTAATGAGAACCTTTTAGTGTACACACTAAAAAATGATCCGTAACATCCCATACGACATCAAATACAAGCTTGACATTATTCCTTGATTTTTGTTCTCCGTGATCCGGTTAAGAACTGGGGGGGTGGGGTGGGGGGGTTGCTTCAGAAACATCATTGCACAAGAGGGACACATTATAACTCGTGCTTTAAACTGTCGCAGATTTAGCCGGGGGGGGGGTCACTGCACTAATCACGGGGGAACGACATGTTTTTACATATTTTATCTCTTTGCCTACGCTGAAACGGTGGAGCGCAGCCAGCCTCGGCAGGCAGTGTTCATAGCCATGAAACCTTTCATCCTCTGTGTGACAAAATGTCTGCTGAAGAACCAGTTGTACCTCAAAACGTTAGAGGGACTGGAAACGACATTCAGCACCAGCAGAATCAGACCCAAACCAAACCTTCCCCCCTCCCTTCGAGTTCTGGGCTATTGTTAAATTTGGTTCGGTTCGGTTGTTGTTACACTATAGAGTCATTTCATCAAAATGAGTAACATCTGTTATCATCTGGTGGCACGGTGGCCCAGTGCTTAGCACCTTTGCCTTACAGCAAGAAGGTCCTTTCTGTGTGGAGTTTGCCTGTTCTCCCCGTGTCTGCGTGGGTTTCCTGCGGGTGCTCCGGTTTCCTCCCGCCATCAAAAAAGACATGCATGTTGGGGTTAATGCTCCTGTCTGTGCCCCTGAGCAAGGCAATGGAAAGAAGAACTGGACTTGGCCTCCGGGCACTGCAGCTGTCCGCCGCTCCTATACACTAGCATGGGTTAGATGCAGAGAGCACATTCGTTGTAAGAATACAATGTTGAATAAACTTGGTAAGGAGCTATTTGTTCGATCTGCCGAGTGACCTAAATCAATGTAAAGTCATCGTTAGCCTGCTAGCTATCCTGCTAACGCTAGCTACCTCACACGCACTAACGTGCACGCGCGGCCAAACCAGCCTCGAAAACAACGAACAGAGAAACTCGTATTGCAACACACGCAGAGGGAGTGTGACGTCATTCTGTGCTCATGACGTCATTACTCCACTAGCTGTTGTAGCGAACAGTTGTTTGCTGCTCTACCCGTGTTGGAAATCTCACATAATGCACCTTTAAGGCACCCTTTAATGCCGCACTGCTCAGAGGAGAGCGGCGGAGCTGTGCTGTGCCGCTCTGTCATAAAGTGGGCCAGATGGTGACGGCTGATCGATAACAGGTATCCAAATGTCTCGACCGCTCATCTCGGCCGTGTCAGCAGCCAACGACAGAGGTTTCCCCAGCCGCCCTCCCCCGTCCAGCCTGGACGGGTGAGGACAAGACAGCTTCTCCTACGAAATGAGTGCAACCCAGTTATGGAAGTAGCTCCATCCATCCATTATCCAAACCGCTCATCCTGCTCTCAAGGTCGCGGGGGATGCTGGAGCCTATCCCAGCAGTCACTGGGCAGCAGGAGGGGAGACACCCTGGACAGGCCGCCAGGCCGTCACAGGACCCACACACACACACATTCACACCTAGGGACAATCTAGGCCGGCCGATTCAGCTGACCTACACGTCTTTGGACTGTGGGAGGAAACCGGAGCCCCCGGAGGAAACCCCCATAGATACGGGGGAGACCATGCAAGCTCCACACAGAGGACGACCCGGGACGACACCCAAGGTTGGACTACCCCGGGGCTCGAACCCCAGGACCTTCTTGCTGTGAGGCGACCGCGCTAACCACTGCTATTGTTGCCATTCAGAGCTTTCGAGACACTGTCATGTCGTCCTGCTACAAGTTAAAGACCTGTGCCTCTAAAACTGCAAGACAAGAGGAAATCAGCCGCCATTGACTATTGATGTGTAGATGTCAGATAGGAGTTTGCTTTTTTTTCTCGTATGTGAGATGTTGCCTCATAGCTTCACACACAGTTTGGGATGGGGGTGGGGGTGGGGAGATGAATTTTCACTTGGCACCAACCCGGTGTAAGCTTTGTGAGTGGTGCGAGTTCAGGTCAACGGACGCTGTATGAAACCTTGTTTCTTTAGGGTAGCTTTAAAACGTCTAGTTGGAAGTACGACCACATAGGTCGTATACCGTCTAATACGACCCACAGGAGCATTTTCCTAAATTAGCGCCCCCTACTGGCGGCAGGAGGTATGTCACAAATACTTTTATACTGTACATTGTGGGTTTTTATGTACTTGTTGACATCCTTTTTACAGCGCCTCAGACAGGCTAATGAAGGTGAGTCGTCAGTAAATAGTGATTAAAAACAACTTGAGAACAATAGAATGTGTAGTCAGTGCGTTTTGTTTTGACGTCCAGGATAGTGACTAAGATTGCAATCGGCAGCACGACCGCTAGAGGTCGCTTAACTTGAAAACGTAACTGTAGGTTGTAATAAGCTGCTCGTACAAATGACCTAGTCTCAAAAAAAGAGGCAAACAGGGTCACAAGGACAGAAACAACAGTAAGGGAAAGAACATTTTCCAAACAGGTAGCTCATCCATCCATCCATCCATCCATCCATCCATCCATCCATCCATCCATCCATCCATCCATCCATCCATCCATCCATCCACCTACACACACACACACACACCCCATCAATACCCCTGCCCTAACATTTCTCAAGGTAATTGGATTTAAAATGAGAAGAAGCGGAGCGGGCGAGGAGATTGGCACGGCGCCGTCCCTGTGGTGAAGTGCAGGAAGCGGAGCTGTGATAGAGGAGGAATATCTGCATGTGGAACAAGGGGCGTTCTGCATGGCCGGCCGATCCATGCCGCTAAACTGCACCGATAAAACACAGGAGACTTCCCTTGTTTTCTCTTTATGCACTCGCCCTCCTTGTGTGTGTGTGTGTGTGTGTGTGTGTGTGTGTGTGTGTGTGTGTGTGTGTGTGTGTGTGCATTGACATCTGTTGAGTGTATACTTAAGCTTGATGGTTTGTGTGTGTGTGTGTGTGTGTGCATTGACATCTGTTGAGTGTATACTTAAGCTTGATGGTTTGTGTGTGTGTGTGTGCGTGTGTGTGTGTGTGTGTGTGTGTGTGTGTGTGTGTGTGTGTGTGTGTATCTCAAACCTCGGGCCGCTGAGTCCATGTAATCCTGCAAATGTGCAAAATGTGTTGTGTTAAAGTGTCCCACCTTCTTTATTACCAGGACAGCATGTGTACCATTCTCTCACTCTGTCACTCTGTCTGTCTGTCTCTCTCTGTCTCTCTCATTCATTCATTCACTCATTCACTCACGGTCTCTCTGTCTCTCATTCATTCACTCACTCACACTCACCCACACTATCTCTGACTCTCATTCACTCACTCACTCACACACTGTCTCATTCACTCCCTCACACACACTCCCTCACACACTCTGTCTCTCATTCACTCCCTCACACATACTGACTCATTCACTCACTCACACTCACTCACACACACACTCTGTCTCTCATTCACCCCCTCACACAATCACACACTGACTCTCACTCACTCACACACACACACTCTGTCTCTGTCTGTCTCTGATTCACTCACTCACTCACTCACACACTCACTCACACTCTGTCTCTCATTCACTCACTCACTCACTCTCACTCATTCACTCACTCACTCACTCACTCACACACTCTCACTCATTCACTCACTCACTCACTCATTCACTCACACACACTCTCACTCATTCACTCACTCACACACTCACACACACTCTCACTCATTCACTCACTCACACACTCACTCACACTCTCACTCATTCACTCACTCACACCCATACACACTCTCACTCATTCACTCACTCACACACTCATACAGACTCTCACTCATTCACTCACTCACACTCACACACACTCTGTCTCTCATTCACTCACTCACACACACACTCACTCACTCACTCACACACACTATCTCTGTCTGTCTTTCTGATTCACTCACTCGCTCACTCACTGACACACACACACACACTCATGCACACTCTCATTCACTCACTCACTGTTTCTCTCTCTCTCTCTCACACACACAGGGGCGCTGGCTGACAGCTGCATCAGTAACATCTGTTGTTTGTTGGGAGTTTGTCTTCTCTGTTTCTCGCCTCCCCGCTGCTCTGAAAACCATTATTACTTTCTCTTTTGTTATGAGCAAGAGAGAGAGAGAGAGAGAGAGAGAGAGAGAGAGAGAGAGAGAGAGAGAGAGAGAGAGAGAGAGAGCAATGTTCAAACCTAGATGAGCTGTATCTGCCTCTGTTTCTCTTTTTTGTTTTGTCTATTTGTTTATTAATCCCCCCCCCACACACACACACAGCAATTGAGTCCCGGTTTCTAAATCACTGTTGTAGTGTGTTTTGATGATGTACGATTCTGGTTCAGCACCAGACTCCATCCCCGAGGGGAGGTGGGTTCGGACCTTTACCCCGGGGAGTCTACAGGACGGGAACTTCCCTCCTAAAAACACAAAAGTACTCCAATGTATGAGTCAGATTCTGCAAGCGGAACTGGGCAAAGGGGCGTGGGTGTAAAGAGAGATAAGAGGGTGTGTATGCACAAGAAGCAGGAGGGCGGACAGGAGACAGCAGAACGAGAAGAAACATGGCTGCTCACGGTGGGACTCGAACCCTCTGCTGAGCGTGAACGCAAAGCAAAGAGGGGGTGAGAGGTGATATGCCGACTTCATCAGTATGTGTGGGTGCTCACGCCGGCTGCACGGCTGAACATGTTTGATTCCCCCCCACCCCCTCGCCGTTCCGCTGAGCGGCCTCTCGGACGTCCCGGGAGGCCGAGCTCATTCATCCCTCCGCGCTTCGGGGGGGCGCCGTTGTGCCGCTGCTCTTAGCAATTAGCCGGTGTACCTACCGGGATTGATGTGGCAGCGGAACCACAGGCCACCGCCATTTAAACAGCATCGGCGGCTGCCTTGCTTTTTCCCGCCACATTGACTTTTTAGCCAGGAAGCTCCTCGGATCAATTTCTCGCTGCATAACGAGATTAGTAAGCAGAATGGGAACCCGGGGGGAGGGGGGAGGGAGGGGGGGGGGAGAGACAGGAGCAGAGAAACAACGGGACTGTTTTCCGCAGCATGCATTCGGGCGATTGTGTGCCGAGGTCACATTTAGATAAGAAGGGCTGAACATGTTCGTTGCGTGAAAGTGTGCTCACACGGTGTATTGCATCATACCATCTTTGCTAGCATTTAGGCCGCGGTGACCTTACACTCACAGGTTCGAGTACTGGGCTAGAAAGGCTTTCAGTAGACACGAGGAACAGCCACAAGGCTCAGCGTTTTCGGTTTAACCGATGTTCACCGAAAAATACCCAGATTCTTAAACTGATTTTCACTTGGGCTTTATGTTTCCCCGGATCCAAAACGTTGTTCCTGTTCATGTGAGGTTATGTAACAGCGCCCCCTTGTGTCGAAATTCGGCATGCTGGATGGCTTTGAAAAATAAAAACCGAAAATGCCGAGCCTCGAATCCATGATCAGAGTCTGCTTATATCAACCGCTGCAGCAGCCCAGGAAGGTGGAGGTTGTTATTACACTGCAGCCCAGGAAGGTGGAGGTTGTTATTACGCTGCAGCATGCCTGCCTACAGGAGCGGGTCTATACGGTGCAGCATCAACACGCAGACGGTGTAGATTTAGATGAGCAGTGATCAGTGTGAACAGCGGACGAACAGCCCAGCTCTGTGAAAAAGTTAGGTCTATGTCACAAAGGCTAAAACATCAGTTATCTACCCGTCTTTGTCTCTCCGTCTGTCTTATGTGTCTCTATAATTGTATTGTAATGATCACGGATGACTAGCCTCGCTAGCCCTTGGCTGACGGGTCGGACCTTTTAGTTGACTGGTTAGCACAACCGGGTTCGCGTCCTGGCTACGGCGGTTCCCAGCTGCCCTCTGACTTCGCTACAGTATGTATTTATTCATATAGTGTGTGTATATATGAATGTATGGGTGAGTATACATCTATATGTCTGCCTGTCTCTCTGTCGGTCCGTCATGCTGGTCTGACTGTCGCCGCATCTGCATGCTCTTGCAGCGCTGCAGGTTTAAAGTGCTCTTGTGGTTTTCTTTGTGAATAGTTTCAGACCAAACCCTCTGGGCCCGCGGGCCGAACTTAACCACAAGTGACCCATGGCTTAATGTTTTCTTCTTCTTTTTTCCAACATTTTCTTTGAAGACAAACTCTTCTGTAGTTAATTTAGTGTATTTGGTGTGAAAAGCGTCCGTGTTACGGGGGTTGTGGAGTGACAGGGATGTCTGTGGTGCGGTAAACAGTTTCCCTGGCTGCCTGTGAGGGGTATGAAACCCATAGGCCTTGTCCTCAAACATCCAGTAGTGTTTGATGGTTGTTGTGTTTTTTTCTTTTTTCTTTTTGCCTCTCTTGACCCCGTCTTGTTATATATCTGGATGTCTGGATATATGACAGTAGCGGCTCATGTAAAATAAAATAAATAAATTATATATATATATATATATATATATATAAAAAGAGACATTTCTCCCGCTGCTCTCGACTCGTATGCCATCTTGATAATGATGTGGGCCATGTGACTTTCAGATCTCAGCCGTTGCCAGTAGCGTAACATAATTACTTTGAACAGTCCCTTCACAAGCTGTGCTTGCAAATATAGATAGCCAAGTTCGGTTAACTGAAATTCATTTGCTGTTGTCATTATGTCATGTGTTTGATATGGCAGTCCTGTAAAGGCTGGAGTCGTCGTCAAAACGAAGTGTTAAAGAAATTGTCATTACCATGGAAATCAGGGATGGGGGTAACCTACCTCCCTGCCAGCAACTCATTTGCTGATGCATTCTGCATCCGCACATAAACCCAGACAGCGACTGCGACGTGTGACTCTGATCCGTTTCCCCACCATTTCCTGACTTGTATGAAGAGAAGCGGCCTTGCACGTCTCCTCCTGATGGACCTGAAGCCACCCGTCTTTCCACAGGTAGAGAACGTCGGCATGCTCTTAGAAATAAAGCGGGGCGTAATAGTCCGAATCCTCTGTGAAAGTTTAGAAAAAGAAAATAAAAAATAAATAGGATCAAAGTAAGTTAAGGGTGCCGGGTAAACGGGGACGGTGGTGGCTGCTTTTATAACGCAAGACACTGCAACGACGGGCGAACAAAAGGGCCGGAGATGAGAGGAGAGCTGTTTGGCGACAGGACATGAGGCAGAGGAGAGGAGCAAGAGAACATGGGGAGAGGAAGGAAGACTTGGAGGGTGGGTTGGGGGTGATAGGGTAGAAATAAAAGATTGCTGTGACAGACGGCAAAGTGGCGGAAGAGAGGACACTGCAAAACGACACGCTGCACTTTGCAGTGAGCCACCGGAGGCTTCAGAATCAACGCGCAATCAGAGGAAGGAAGAAAGAAATAAGAGAAAAATAACATCCCTCTTATAATGACTCACCTGGAAAAGTTTTGTCCTCATTTTTACTGTAGCTGTGGCTTCATAGTGAAGTTGTTCATCCAGACTCGGACAAGGGGCGGCATGGCTCAGGAGGTAGAGCGGGTCGTCTAGTAATCGCTGGTTCGATACCCGGCTGCTCCTGCAGAGAGTGTCGAAGTGTCCTTTAGCAAGACGGTGAACCCTTAACTGCTCCTGATGAGCCGGTTGGCACCTTGCTAGCAGCCTCCACCATCAGTGTATGAATGTGTGTGTGAATGGGTGAATGAATTGCTATTTGGACAGACTTGACAGGAGACAAGTAGAAGACGTGTGAATCACAGAAAAAAAAATTATATTCAAGCAATTTACCACAATGTACCATTTGATACATGTACCGGTTGGAGACTTTTATAAACTCAAAGTCATGTTATTTAGGATTGTGTAGGTGGATATTATGTTCCCTCTGGTTCCTCTAGCAGAAGACCACAGCTGTAGACCAGCAGCTAGACTCTCCTGATCTGCTGAAGCCTTCAGATGAGCATTTGGTAGTTGATTTCTCTTAATGGCCGGAGACGGCTCGTCCTGTCGCCGTTACGTTCGATTGGTTTTGTGTTTGGATAACGTCAGCTTGTGACTTTGCTCGCTAACGGTAACGTCGATCAAATGAAGGTCACTCTCAGTTCTGCTGACAGACCTGATCCTGATCTGCCCAGGAGATGAGGTTACCGGGTTTCTATCCGGTGGCTCTACCATTCATGATTTGTTAAGTTAGCCTGCTGACTCGTTATGTAGTTGATAAAGGCCAAAAGTTATTTTTTTGTTGTTGTATGTTTTGTATGGGGGGGGGGGCGGTGACAGATGGAACTTGTGAAAATCCTTTGCGTTGGGGAATAGATTATGTAGATGAGCTTATGCTTTACTATGCTGAATTTAGAAACAAGTCTGTTTTGTCTTGAGTTTTACTTTTCCATCATTCAGTGGATCATTCTTTACAGCGGGTATGTTTTTCGGTCATTTATTCGTTTGTTCATTTCATATACCAACGCGTCACGTTTCTGTTTCCTAATCCAAGATGATGTTGCACAGACAGTACATGCTGCAGCAGTACCCGATACCACGCGGGGTATATTTACTCAGTGCAATCTTACCTTACTATATGGTTTCTGTGCTGCGAGTGGCAAACATACAAAGAGCTGCTCCGTCAGTACTGGAGTGGGTTGACCCGAGCTAAATTAGGACACTAGGGCCCGAGGTCGATAGCGGTGAGCAGAAATGCCTTCACACTGAGGCTCACGCAAAGTACACACTCACTCAGACAGGCGCACAATGTGCACACCAATTTAAACATGCAGAACAGTAGTTCCTTTTGGCGATGCCAATGTACGAACACACACACGCACACACACACACACACAAACAAGGCAATGTGCTGAATGATTAACCTCAATAACAGAAATGGTATGGGGAGATGACTTGGAGAGGGAAAGAGAGAAATTGGAGAAACTGTATATTTATTCCTGAGTTATCCATGTGCGCACATGTTTGTGTTTACTTTTTGAAGGAGATGACAAGTTTGACGGGCCTATATTGATCTACATCTAAAAATAATGTGTGTGAGTGTGTGCAAGTTTAGGTCGGTGGGTTAATGAGTTTGGTGTGTGTGTGTGTGTGTGACAGAAGTAGTATGTAGCGCTTACTCTGAATGTTTGTGTATGTGCATTAGTGTGTGTGTGTGTGGGGGGGCATGCAAACTTGTCATCTTTTGGTGAAATTCGCCATTTTCAACCCAAAATAGGTCACCTATGTGATTCGTGCAGATCCCCGCTGAGAAATAATTGGGGGGGTGTCTAGAACCTGCTCACTCAAAGCGACTTCCATAGAAAGACAAAGGAGCTCAAACATCTGATGCTGTGGATGCGTGTACATCGACTGTCAACAATAGGCAGCAGCCAATCAATTTGCTAACAGCAGTGCAGCGTGAGCCCAGACCGTCAGTCTGTGAGCTGCTATGTGGAAAAAACAAACAAAATGAAGTTGCCACGGTGGCGCGTGCCAGCCACGAAACCACAGAGAAGGCATCAACTGAGAACTGAAAAATGCCTGCTAGTAGGAAAGCCTGAGGTAAGAGATCAAATTAGAGGAAACAAGAATTCTGAGCAAGCTAGCTAACATTGTTAGCTATCTCAGTAGATGCAGTGATGTTACAAATTCGATAATATGAGAGCTGTATAACCTAGCGTTGTCGGCTAACATTAGCTAGTTAATCAACCAAATACTCACCCAGAGTGACAGACAGCCAAGGTAACGTTACCTAGCTAGCTAATGTTACAGTGTTTTTATTTGGAGGAAACGGTTAGCTGGTAGCTGGTTAAAATGGTAGTCTGAGGACAGATGTCCTTGCCTGCCTAAGTGTTTGCTTCCTTATTATGTGGAATTGGCACATGGGGAGGACCATGTGTCGGCCCTGTGATGGACTGGAGGGCTGTCCAGGGTGTCCCCCCGCCTGCCACCCAATGACTGCTGGGATAGGCTCCAGCATCCCGCGAGCCCGATTGGGGTAAGCAGCTTGGATAATAGCATGCGATCATGTCCGTGTTAGTTCATGGGCCAGACCTGGAAATGTCAGGTATTGATACCATCTGAGGTGGCAAAGGTTCAGTGGTCCTCCGCTGTTCTTCACATTTCTATGAAAGAATTAATATAGGATATATCTGTCAAAAGAGTAGCTAAATATATTTTATATAATTTTACATCGGCTTATTTATGGAGAACTGTGGCAGCAACCTGGATGTATCGTACCCCTCAGCAGAATACACCAAGTCGCAACAGCTGGCTATTTTGCTAGCTTGCAGTTTACTAACTAATCTACTAATCTTAGTGGATATGGAGAGTAATCATTTTGAAAATAATTGTGAGGAGTTGTGTACCTCCCAGATAGCATCCGGATGTGGGCCACCTCAGGCAATGATGCAGCACTGATGGTCTTCTTCTGGCTCTGACAAAATGGATATGAGCCTGAAGTGGCCCACATGTATAATAGCAAATATGGCCCAAATATGGCCCAAATCAAATGTAGGCCTTTTTTGGCAAAGATGCGGTGCTCTCGGCAACATGTAATCTGGATGTGACCCTGAAGTGGCCCGTGTGGTAAATGGTGAATATGGCCCAAATATCACAAAACAAATATGGGCCACCTTTGGCAAATATGTGGCACATGCGGCATTGCTATGGCTTGGTTCTGGCCCAGATCTGGCAAACAGGAGCGGACCGCCCAAGTGCCATCATTCCACGCGGTATGTGGGCCGGATGAAAGTGTCGGGTGTGGGACGGGTCCGGGTCAAAGCTATTTTGCCATCTGGGCCTGTTTGGGCTGCCCTTTGGTGTTTTCTTTATAAATTTGAGCAGACCGTATGTAAAGGTACATTTGCACTTAATAAATTGATACTTGGTACTTTATTTTGCTCAGTCTTGTAATTCTGTTAGTTTGCAACCAGAACCAGAGTAATCCTAAAATACATCACAAATGAGCATTTAGTATCTTATTAAAAAAAAATCTCCAGGGAACACCCCCCCCCCCCTTTGCAGGTCAGAATTTTTCTCTGTTCGTGCATCCTTCTCACCTTTTTCCGCCCCGAACCAGTTTGTATGGCTGGTGTGTTTGTGTGCTTGCACACGTGTGTGTGAGCATTTGTTGAGTGATGATCTGTGAGACATAAGCAGCGTGGAGATCAGAGCCCCCCTATCGAGAGGCATTATCCATGTAAACTGCCATGATGCATATCATGAATACATCTGCATACATCTGTTGCTAGGGAGGCATGGCAGCTTGGGGATACACACACACACACACACACACACACACACACACACACACACACACACACACACACACACACACACAATTCAGGCAGTTGGCATGCATGCAAAGTTAGATGGGCAATGCATTCAGAGAGGTGGACTCTTTACTCTCTTTACTGGAGCAGTGAATTTAGACCAGGGTGCGCACACACACACACACACACACACACACACACACACACACACACACACACACACACACACACACACACACACACACACACACAGATCATTTTGCTGTTGGCATGATCAGGTAATGTTAATGATTTCGAAAAATGTTTTGGAATATGTCAAAAGGAAAAACAGTAAAAACAAATATAAACAACCTATCAGAGACTGCCACTTTAACCATGCAAGTCATTGATATGCTTCTGGTGTAGCTCTGCTGTGTGTACATATTTATGTTGCCTAACTTCATAGATACCCCCCCCACACACACACACACACACTCACACATCAATAGTAAGCTAATGCAGCCTACATGGTCCTGCACTGACTGCTCAACCCAAATCATGTCATCTCGTGCTGTCTCATGTCTCATCTCGTGCTGTCTCATCTCATGCTCTCATGTCTCATCTTGTGCTGTCTCATCTCATGCTCTCATGTCTCATCTTGTCCTGCCTAATCTCGTCCTGTCTCGTGTCTCATCTCGTCCTGTCTCATGTCTCATCTCATGCTGTCTAATGTCTCATCTCATGCTCTCATGTCTCATCTCATCCTGTTTCATGTCTCATCTTGTGCTGTCTCATGTCTCATCTTGTGCTGTCTCATGTCTCATGCTGTGTCATGTCTCATCTCATGCTGTCATGTCTCATCTCGTGCTGTATCATGTCTCATCACGTGCTGTCTCACGTCTCATCTCATCCTGTCTCATGTCTCATCTCATCCTGTCTCATGTCTCATCTCATGCTGTCTAATGTCTCATCTCGTGCTCTCATGTCTCATCTCATGCTCTCATGTCTCATCTTGTCCTGTCTCATGTCTCATCTCGTCCTGTCTCATGTCTCATCTCATGCTGTCTAGTGTCTCATCTCGTGCTCTCATGTCTCATCTCATGCTCTCATGTCTCATCTCATCCTGTCTCATGTCTCATCTCATCCTGTCTCATGTCTCATCTTGTGCTGTCTCATGTCTCATGCTGTGTCATGTCTCATCTCATGCTGTCTCATGTCTCATCTCATGCTGTCTCATGTCTCATCTTGCCTGCTGATCCATCAGAATCTAGTAGCATAGCGAGGACTTCTTGTGGATACATTCTCTTTGAAGTGTTATTCAACAAGTTGTTTACTCCCAAGTGAGTCCCCTGCTTATCTTAGGTGAGTGCATGGTAATTTCACCCACAATTATGCATTTTCCCACAAACAAACTTTATCATCATCATCATCATCACACTGCTGTTCCCAGGGCATAGCAATTATAAAATGTATGGATTTAGTTTCGTTGCCTGACAATTTAGACCGTTGGCACTTACAATCAGGATGAGGAGGCCATTCAGCTTTTCAGTAGCGCGATGAAGGAGGAGAGCAGATGCACTCACACTTGGGTACCAGCACACTCCCATGTGTTGTCTGGCCGAAGTTACTGTAAATAGACGAAGTCAATCTATCCTAATTTTAAGAACACATGCTTTTAAATCACAAATATTTTGGAAAGGTCATGGAAGATCGAGTCTCTTGCATTTTCAGTTTCGGAGAAATATATTTTTAAGGGCCCGCGTACATTAACGTGTGCTTTGGTGCAAGTCAAAGCAGAGGAAGAGGTTGGACACTGAGCATGATCACCCCAGACTCTGAAACTCTTATCAGGAGTAAAGCACATCCCCGACTATCTCAGTAGCCTCCTCAAATGCCTGTTCAGGGAAAACAGCCTGTTTGGCAGGCCTACTCACACAGATTATCATGTCATGTGTGTAAACACAGTTATGACGACCATTTTATTCATATCCACCAGGAGCAGCGGCATGCAGTTGTTGGTTCATACTCATCAGTTTGTTAATCAGGGTGGGTTTGTTAAATATACGTCACCTAGGTGTGTTTACTAGCCCAGTTTTGAGAAATATATTTGTTTGGAGGCGGCACGGTGGCGCAGTGGTTAGCGCAGTCAGTCGCCTTACAGCAAGAAGGTCCTGGGTTCGAGCCCCGGGGTAGTCCAACCTCGGGGGTCGTCCCGGGTCGTCCTCTGTGTGGAGTTTGCATGGTCTCCCCGTGTCTGTGTGGGTTTCCTCCGGGGGCTCCGGCTTCCTCCCACAGTCCAAAGACATGTAGGTCAGGTGAATCGGCCATACTACATTGTCCCTAGGTATGAATGTGTGTGTGTGTGTGTGTGTGTGTGTGGGCCCTGTGTGATGGTCTGGCGAGCTGTCCAGGGTGTCTCCCCGCCTGCCGCCCAATGACTGCTGGGATAGGCTGCAGCATCCCGGCGACCCTGAGTAAGGATAAGCGGTTTGGGTAATGGATGGCTGGATGGATATTTGCTTGGTTCAAATTCTATAAAAGTGGGCCGCGACTTGACGACCGTGGGTAAATGTGGGTCCCAAAGCCAGACCAGCTAAGAACCACTGTTATAACGCACAAGTACCTGGACTTGGACCATGACTTGTGACTCCTTCATGGCGGTCCAAGGGCACAAAACCTGCAACGAATTATTTCCAGTTTTATTTCCAGTATAACCAGACGGTAAAAGAGAAACGGGTGACAATCTGTTAGCTTACAGAGGCCTGTCTCACTTAGTCCCCCTGTTTTCGGTAAATGTACATTTAAATCTGTACGATGCCACACCATGCCAAAATATAGCTGTTTTATTTTTAAAAATGTAATATAACTGGAAAACGGTGCCCACTGCATAATCATGTCCATCTCCCTCAGGCGTGTATGTAAATAACCATCCATCCCTTACCCGAACCGCTTATCCTGCTGTCAGGGTGGCGGGGATGCTGGAGCCTATCCCAGCAGCCACTGGGCGGCAGGCGGGGAGACACCCTGGACAGGCTGCCAGGCCATCCAGCTAACATCTGTTTCAGCATCTCTGATATATCCTCTGCACCCTTGCACTTGATCACCTCTTGTTTCGCCTGTGTCAGTCGGTCCTTGTGTGTATGTGTGAAGATTGTTGTGTTGTAGTGTTGTCATTCTATGTTAAGTACACTGAGAGAGCCACGAAACCGGGTTCAGATTCCACCTATGTGCAAACCTACATGGCCAATAAGCCTGATTCTGATTCTGATTCTGATTCTGATAGTGGTCTTGTCTGGTTCTTAATGAGAAGACTGAGTTGGGGTGACTAAAAACTGTATTTTAAAGATATTTTCGTTGATATTAGCAAGTTGGCCATTGCAACCAGCAGAGGTGGGCTGCAAAGCCAGCACACATTGATGTCTGCTGATGCAGGTCGGGGTGGCCTTGTTTTTTTCCCGACCCGCATTCCGGGAACTCTGCCTCTGATTGGCTAGTACTCGTTGCCTCCGTTGATTAGGTTGGCTAAGGTTAGGGATAGGGTTAGCCGATCAGAGATAGAGTAGGGGTGGGTCTTCCCGGAATCCAGGTGGGAAAAATAATAACGCGTCAGGGTGGACACCCGGTTCCCGTCAATATAAACCACACACACATGGGCACATTTTGCCTTGAGTTGACTCTGGTCATTCGAGTCTCCGCCCTGCTTCTGGCCCCGGTGTGGGCTTCACCTTGTCCCCCGTCTTCCTCTGCGCGCCTCAGAAACAGGCGCCAGCAGGGCGGTTCCTGTCCCCCTGCCTCCTCTGGGGGACTACACATGACACGACTCGGTTCACGGTCGCAGGATCCTGAAGAAGCTACCTGCCCCCCCCCCCACCCCGGATAAGGACATCAGCTAAATGTCAAAACATAAATGTATTCGTAAGTGGAGAATTAATATTAAATGGGCCGAGGATGGTGCCGGGTCACATCCGTTGCGTGAGATCTGAAAGGCTTAAGGGAGAAGCTAATTAATTAATAAAGTTTAACTAGCCATTATCCTATCCTTGCTATGACGACAGCTCGGTGTAGGAATATTAACCACTTGGCTGTAATAGCTCGGATGCTTGGCTTTATGGGAGGGTGTGCGGCCTGTTCTCCACTGCCACTTATTAGCTGTGTGAACCGATACCCATACGTGGTAATTTACAGCCCGCAGACTCAATCCCCCGTCCCAGCTCTTTGTCTGCACCATGTTTGACTCATGTTGTACCCCCACCCCCCCGTCATCTCACTGTCCCCCGTCTTCCCTCCCTATTCTGCTGTTCAGGAGTTTCCCATTCTTTCCCCTCCCCCCATCTCCATTTCTGGGCCTTTGTCTTACTTTCTATTCCTTCTGTCTGTTTTTCCTTCTTTCGCACCCATGTCCATTGTGTCTATCTTGGTCCATTGTGTGTGTGTGTGTGTGTGTATGTGTGTGTGTGTGTGACCACCAAAGGTCCTTTACCGCCACCATGCCACATCAAACTAATTTCAGGGATATTAAAGCTAGCTTAGCTCACAAGGAAACCAATTTTCGGCACCACCTTCTCCCGCTCACTCGCCGGCTCCTCGCGGCAGGAGAGACAAGAAATGTAATCAATTTAGGGAGGGGGATGAAAGTGCTGAGGTGTCATTGTGCATACATCAGTCGGCAGCGTTCATTGATTACATGAAAGGATGAATAGGCGGTGAGAGGCCGAATTCTCATTTGTCAGATGCAACGGAGAGCGATGGAGAGAGAAAGGGGTTTAATTTGAACTGTATTCACTTTGTACAGTAGATGAGAGGGTGGAAGAGAGAGAGAGAGAGAGGGGGGGGGGGGAGGATGAGCTGGAGAGGGAGAGCCAGTAAATTCCCCATTACACTCAGTAATTCCAGCTTTACTCGGAGTTCATCATCGTAACTGCGTGTAGTTACCGTGCAGCATGGGAGATAGCACCACGTCTGGAGACAATATGAATTGGAGCCGGGTGGTGTAACCTGTTGCTGAACCCGCCCTGGACAATGTGTTTTGGGAAAATGGGAAGTTCGGGCCCAGGCCCGATAGCTGCAGCACGGAGGTGTGTGTGGCAGTCCGAGAGAAAGAGAGCGATGTCATCTGCAAAGCAGCGTAGATTGGGGTGTGGAGGGGACAGACACTGGAGGGGACAGACACTGGAGAGGACAGACGGCGTGTCTGTCCTCTCTTTGCTCTGGTGCAGGTGCACTTCTCTCTGCTTTTTCATAAACTTCCCATGATGCCGATCTCGCTTTCTGTCTGTTAATCAAAGTGGTTTCACTTTCCAGTGCTTCATGGTAATTGTGGAGTGCACATCCATTTCCGATCTGGGTTTTCGAAGCCCCCCCCCCCCGATAAAAGCCCCAGCACTCAATTTGTCAATGGGAGTGCAAACTGTGTGCCCCTCGGTCCTCGATGGTGTTGATATTTAGCAGACAGACGCATGTACAACCTGTACAACCTGTACAACCTGTACAACTGTTACTGGTGAGGTCAGTAGTCAGGCCATTAAATGTCTCTCTAATGTTGCTGCACATATCTGTGTTTTAAAATGTGTGTGTGTGTGTGTGTGTGTCTGTGTGTGTGTGTGATCCTGAGTATTGCACAGTAAGTAGTGATGGGGTGCCTTGCTTGGTAAAACCCGGACAGTACATATACTCATATATGCTTGGATGTCTTTTCAAACCCATGCACATAAACATAGAATACACTGTACACACACACACACACACACACGATATTCATGCACCCACATGCATTCATGCCAACACACATGTACACACATATGTGAACACACATTCATGATATTCATGCACACACATGCACACGTGTGCACACACACACACTCATGATATTCATACACACACACACATGCATGCACACACTTACGTATACACACACACACACACACACACACACACACGGTATTCATGTACACATGCATTCATGCACACACACGTGTACATACACGTTCATGATATTCATGCGCTCGCAAACACACACCTACATACGTACACACACACATACTCATGATATTCATGCACACACACACACATTCACACACACACATACTCATGATATTCATGCACACACACAGTCATTGTCCTCTCCAACAGTGACCTCTCCTCCCTTTTTCGTCCTCCCTCGGCTCTCGGCCTCACCCTTCCCCTCTCAACTCTCTCCTCTCTTTCACGCCCACGAGGCCACCTGTTTGAAGCTTATAAATACCCCAACAAAAGCATAAAAGGCCAGATGAATAATGAAGGAGAGCCGAGCCGCTGGCCTTTAATGCACGCTCGTCACGTGGGCGGCGGCGGTGGCGGCCTTATTTAGGCTGTTCGACTCAGCGCCGTGGTAAAGAGGGAATCATGCATTTCAATGAGCTGGTCGGTGTGATTTCAACAGTAGCACAAAAGACGGAGGGAGAGGGGCCGTCCAAAACTTATTCTGCAAGAGAAAAAATAGACTTCCGCCGTGCTGTCAGTCGGAAGAGGGAGCAAAGCCGATCTGTCGACACTCTTTTGAGGAATCCAAGGAAAAAGAGAGTGGGGAAAAAAAGTGGGTCATCCTGATTTCTTTTTTTGGGTAGAAGTCAAAGAAACTTAAAGGGAAGTGCTGATGATCTGAGCATAAAAAGTGTCACAATGCATTTCCGTTAGTCGGTCCCTTGGCCTGTGCCAGCGTGCCGGCTCGGATTGCTGAAACGTGACCGGTGTGGTTTATATATAGCTGCTAGGCAGCCGAGGGACACACAGCCTAAGATCAACATTTCCATCAGCCAATACAACCGGTACACTGTTGACCCACCTGTCAACCCACCCATCAGACGACTGATTTCCAGTGCAGATAATAGCTGAAAGCCAGCGAGGTGCCTGCAGAAGCAGACAACAGTTGCAGCAATGACAGATGCTGCGGCAGTTATGTTGTGGCGGTAGTTGTGGGTTTTGAAGGTCTAGTATTTTAGTTATTTCTGGGTCTTTATAGTGAACTAACACATAAAACCCTTGACATTTTTTGGGTCTCATGCTTGCCCATGGGTTAGCTGTTAGTGTGGGCTAGT
This sequence comes from Lampris incognitus, assembly GCF_029633865.1. NCBI lineage: Eukaryota > Metazoa > Chordata > Actinopteri > Lampriformes > Lampridae > Lampris > Lampris incognitus. The sequence goes on along the minus strand of NC_079227.1, from coordinate 33,431,512 downwards.
TAGTGTTAGTGTGAATTAGTTAGTGTTAGTGTTAGCTACTTAGTTTTAGTTAGTGTTAGTGTTATTTAGTGTTAGTGTTAGCTACTTAGTTTTAGTTAGTGTTAGTGTTAGTGTTAGTGTTAGCTACTTAGTTTTAGTTAGTGTTAGCTACTTAGTTTTAGTTAGTGTTAGTGTTAGCTACTTAGTTTTAGTTAGTGTTAGTGTTAGTGTTAGCTACTTAGTTTTAGTTAGTTTTAGTGTTAGTTAGTGTTAGCTACTTAGTTTTAGTTAGTTTTAGTGTTAGTGTTAGCTACTTAGTTTTAGTTAGTTTTAGTGTTAGTTAGTGTTAGCTACTTAGTTTTAGTTAGTTTTAGTGTTAGTTAGTGTTAGCTACTTAGTTTTAGTTAGTGTTAGTGTTAGCTACTTAGTTTTAGTTAGTGTTAGTGTTAGTTAGTGTTAGCTACTTAGTTTTAGTTAGTTTTAGTGTTAGCTACTTAGTTTTAGTTAGTGTTAGTGTTAGTGTTAGCTACTTAGTTTTAGTTAGTGTTAGTGTTAGTGTTAGCTACTTAGTTTTAGTTAGTTTTAGTGTTAGTGTTAGCTACTTAGTTTTAGTTAGTTTTAGTGTTAGTTAGTGTTACAGAATACAGAATACACTTTATTTGTCATTTGTACATACATACAATGAAATTCACTCTCTGCGTTTAACCCATCTTAGCTGTGTAGCTAGGAGCAGTGGGCAGCCGCCGTGCAGCGCCCGGGGAATGGCTTACCCTTGGTTTACCCTTTCCGGGTACTGACAGCAGGGTAGACTGTGCCCGGGGATTTGAATTCAGAGTTACCTTCTCCTAGCCTTTGCCTAAAGAGGCATCAACCCACAAGGCAGCAGGTGGATTTGAAATCAGAGTTCCCTTCTCCTATCCCAATGTGTTGGCTGGACTGGGCACCATGGGAAGTACCATACAGGCATGCAGGAGGACCAGATCTATCAGTAGGGACGTCGTCCTTCGCCAAAGGGCCCTTGCTGAGTTTAAGGTGCTACCCCTCTACAGCCTGCGGTTGCAGTTTAGCGTCTTACCCAGGACTTTGTTTAGTATTAGTGTTAGTTAGTGTTAGTGTTAGCTAGTTAGTGTTAGTTAGTGTTAGCTAGTTAGTGTTAGTGTTAGCTAGTTTGTGTTAGTTAGTGTTAGCTAGTTAGTGCTAGTGTTAACTAGTTAGCTAGTTAGTGTTAGCTAGTTAGTGCTAGTTAGTGTTAGCTAGTTAGTGTTAGTTAGCGTTAGGGTTAGTGGTTAGTTGTTAGTGGTTTGCTGTTGCCTCACAGCAAGAAGGTCCTGGGTTCAAACCCCAGGCCGTCCCAAGTCTTTTCTGTGTGGAGTTTGCATGTTCTCCCCGTGTCTGCGTGGGTTTCCTCTGGGTGCTCCGGTTTCCTCCCACCGTCAAAAAGACATGCATGTTAGGGTTAATGCTCCTGTCTGTGCCCCTGAGCAAGCCAATGGAAAGAAGAACTGAGTTGGTCCCCAGGCTCTGCAGCTGCCCACTGCTGCTATACAATAGGATGGGTTAAATGCAGAAAACTAATGTCATTGTAAGGATACAATGACAAAGTGAAGTTTGTGTTTTTTGTTTTTTTGTTTTTGAAATGTATTGCGTCATGTCAGTATTGAATACATTGCAAAAGCACTTTAATTTCTTCATCTATCATGTTTGTTTTTGGCAATAGTCTCCAGCTACGGCTGATTTAATATCATATTACCCCACTCTTCCGGTCTCTGCTCCACCCCCTCTGCCGATCCAGGGAGGGCTGCAGACTACCACATGCTTCCTCCGATACATGGGGAGTTGCCAGCCGCTTCTTTTCACCTGACAGTGAGGAGCTTCACCAGGGGGACGTAGCTAGTGGGAGGATCACGCCATATCCCCCCCCGAACAAGTGCCCCGACCTGCAAGCGGAGGCGCTAGTGCAGCGACCAGAACACATACCCACAGCCAGCTTCCCATCCGCAGACACGGCCAATTGTGTCTGTAGGGATGCCTGACCAAGCTGAAGGTAACATGGGGATTCGAACCAGCGATCCCTGTGTTGGTAGGCAATGGAATAGACCGCTATGCTACCCAGACTCCCCGTAATTAACCCTTTAACTTCGTCCTCAGCCCTCCCTATTGCTCAACCATCAAGAAACGTCACACATCAGGACCACACAGCATCAGGATCATGTCCCCTTCCTCTAGTTACTCATTTGTAGTCCAGTATCCGCATGCTGGTTTTTCTTCTGCATGAGGTCCTGACTGATGCTGAGCAGCAAGCAGGTCTGTCTCTGTCCGCGGATGTTCCTGCGGGTGACATCCTGTCACACATCATTCTCTCTGTGTGGTAAGTTGGTGGGCAGGCCTTCACATTTTCTCCTCGGTCCTATAAATTCCACGGTGACCTTTTGTGCCTAATTTCCGCTGCCTCCATGCCAGGTGAAATATGATGCCACAGCAGGCTGTTCTTCGTGCCAATTCAGGTCCCCTCACCACCAAATAAATCTACAATTGTCCACTGGGCCACCTCCCGCCCTTTTGAATTAAATTCTGGTCCCTTAGAACCTCATAAGTGGGTTTTAGCAGCTTTGGTTCAGATGTAATTCAATGTGGCGCAGCATGTCTGACCTTTGGGTGGCGTGGGTGGGGGGTTTGATCAAAATGGTCACGACCAGGTTATATTTTATGCATTCTTCCTTTTGCTCAGTTTCACTGAATAGCTCCCCGTCAAACCTCCAGAAGACCTGTGTCAGTTCTGTCTGGCGGTTTTCTGCTGAATCTGTGGCGAGAAAATGAGATTTTGAAGCAGGCTGTTCCTTGGGTAAATGTGTGTACAATTTACTCTTAATGACCTTTTTCTTGGCGGCAAAAATAATTAATCACAAAGCTGTTTGTTGTGTGACTCAAATGTGATATTAGAAGACCATGCTTCTCTTGGCACAAACAAATGTGCACACAGAAACACTTTACTGTCATGCAGAAACCTACACATGTACGTGGAGCTGTGCCCAAAGAGGTAACGCCGAGGACGGTCTGACAGGATGCGGAAGCGGGGCAGGCTAAGCTAACTGCTAGCCTGTGCAGACCGGCAGTTCCAATAACACTAAGGGCGGTGTGGCGGTGGCCTCAACTAGCATTGACTTGTGTTTTAGTGTCGTCGTGTGGAGTGCGTGGAGGTGTGTCGAAGATGTCTAGCTGGGAGAGCTGGCGTTGGATCGGCTGGAGGAGCTTGGTCTGCTGCGTCCGGTGGGCCCAGGGACCATGGCGCTGCCCGGAGTTGCGCTCGAGGAGGAAACACCGACCCATGCAGACCAGCAGTTCTGATAACACCGAGGGCGGTCTGGCAGGACGCGGAAGCGGGGCAGGCTAAGCTAACTGCTAGCCCATGCAGACCGGCAGTTCTGATAACACCGAGGGTGGTCTGGCAGGACGAGGAAGCGGAGCAGGCTAAGCTAACTGCTAACCCATGCAGACCAGCAGTTCTGATAACACCGAGGGCGGTCTGACAGGACGCAGAAGCGGAGCAGGCTAAGCTAACTGCTAACCCATGCAGACCAGTAGTTCTGATAACACCGATGGCGGTCTGACAGGACGCGGAAGCGGGGCAGGCTAAGCTAACTGCTAACACATGCAGACCAGTAGTTCTGATAACACCGAGGGCAGTCTGACAGGACGCGGAAGCGGAGCAGGCTAAGCTAGCTGCTAACCCATGCAGACCGGCAGTTCTGATAACACCGAGGGCAGTCTGAAAGGACGCAGAAGCGGAGCAAGCTAAGCTAACTGCTAACCCATGCAGACCGGCAGTTCCCGCAGTCAAGTACATGAAAGAAATGACAATAGATTCCTGATTTATAAATGCATGTGGACATCCACCCCTGCACATGCACAGCACCACCCTTTGCATGTACTGTATTCATGTACTAATGTTCTGTACACACACACACACACACACAGACTAGTGTGAGCGTGATGCTGGACATGATGGTGTGTGTCCATCAGAAGATGAGGGTGATGGAGTGTCGGCTCACTGATCACAAGCGTGGACTGACAGAATGCTGATGGCAGAGCTTCAAAAACATGCAAACACTGCATTCTGTGTGTGTGTGTGTGGGGGGGTTTCATTCACACATTTCTCTTTGATCCTTCATCCTTTCGGTTTATGCTCGTGTTTTCTTTCTTTTATTTTCTTCTCCCTTTTCTTTATCTCTTTGGTGTGGTTTTAGTAGTATGCATTTTTTTTGGTCTTTTTTGTTGCTTTGCTGTAGTGTCTGTGTGCCTCTTCCCTCGCTCTCACCTTGAGGGCGAGGCAACGTGACTGTGAGAGGAAGTGACATCACGGATCTCTACATCACAACGTGACTTTGGAGGTCGTCATAGGCACAAGTCAAATACGGCTTGCACATCAGCAGGTAGTCAAGTTAACTCTTTGTGGGCTCTTTTTAGATGATGACCCCCCCCTCCCCCACACACACACAGTGTAGGTGCAGGCAAACACACCTGAGTGCTGATCAGCATGAATTTAATCCGTTCCATTGTCCCTGTCTTCTTCCCTGCCCGCTTTAATACTTTCTAAAGGGGGCGTGTCGTATGCAAACGAGGGAAGGAGACGCCTGGGCTTCCATGATGGATCATTTGCAGTAATGACATCACTAAGAGCCGGCACACCTCCCTCTTTTTGCTCGGTGAAATTACTTTTTCCTTCTTGTTCTTTTTTTGTACATTACACCGCAGCTGTCCTTCATGTCTTCTCAAGCCTCCCTTCCCCCGTCCACCCGCAGCCAATGAAACAGCCCAGAGAGAGGTCGTCCTCTCCTCCCATGACACGGGACGAGGGAGAGAGACGGACACCGAGGGGGAGATAGAGCGTTGGGGGGTGAGGAGGGGAGGGGAGAGGGAACGATGATAGCGATGGCGAGCACAGGGAAGAGATTAAAATGCATAGACTATATTTATATATATATATATATATATATATATATATATATATATATATGTATATATATATGGGTAACAGTTATGTCAGAATCCTGTGAACAGAGCAAACATGAGGAAGCGAGCAGCGACTCGGCTCTGAGACCTGGTTGACTCAGTCAGCATTAAGGCGGAGCACGCTGGACAAACTCATCACGCTCCACACAGCAGAGTAATGGCAACTATATAACCAGCTACACTCTGTTAACTACACAACAACACTACACAAGTAAATGAAGCCGAGAATGGGAGGAGTGCAGGAATTTGTTAGAAGAGAGACAGAGAGGGGCAGAGACAGACAGATGGATAGACAGACAGATGGATAGACTGACAGACACACAGACAGAGACAGACAGACAGACAGACAGACAGACAGACAGACAGACAGACAGACAGACACAGAGATAGACACACAGACAGATAGACAGACAGACACAGAGATAGATAGACAGACAGACAGACAGACAGACAGACAGACAGACAGACAGACAGACAGACAGACAGACAGACAGACAGACACAGAGATAGACACACAGACAGATAGACTGACTGACAGACAGACACAGAGATAGACAGACAGACAGACAGACAGACAGACAGACAGACAGACAGACAGATAGAGATAGACTGATAGAGAGATAGACAGACAGGCAGACAGGCAGACAGAGACAGAGATAGACTGACAGACAAAAAGAGAGAGAGAGACAGACACACACACACACACACACACACAGTGACAGATAGACAGAGACACACAGACAGAAAGAGAGCGAGAGAGAGAGAGACAGCCAGACAGAGAGACATAAACACAGAGAGAGAGAGAGACAGAGAGTGACAGACAGACAGACAGAGAGAGACAGACAGACAGAGGAAAATGGTTGCTTTTTATGTAAAACTGGATCCTTGGTATTAGAGGAGAGAGAGAAGGTAGTAATGAGGAAGAGGAGGAGAGGAATAGTTTCAGAGAGAAGAGAGACATGCAGACAGAGAGATGGCTAGAGCAAGGCATGAAAAGCGTGTTGAAAGAAAACGAAAGACAATGATCGATGGGAGAGAGAATTTGGAATTTTAAAACGGCCCTTTATTTAACAAAGACACCAACTTACACGGCGACGCATCTTTTTCCCACCGTTGACCAAGAGTCCCTGCTTTACCCTGAGCGTTCATCCTCCATCACAGAGCCCCGCATCGATTCAAAGCTGGACGGAGACAGAGAGACGCAGCAAAAAAAATAAAAAATAAAAAAGGCAGTCATCCCTCCTCATCTGCTGGCGCTGGGGAACTTTGTCCTCGTGGACCGAGAGAGAGGAGAGCCAAAGAAAATGAGCTGCTGAGGGACCGGCGCTGCGCTGTCACTCAAACTTAATAATCTATTGACCTGTAGAAGTCCTGGCTTACACACACCGGCACTGTCCATCACACACACACACACACACACACACACTTTTAACGTGCCTTCATACATGGAAACACCAGCCGTGTCCCCACTCGGGGGTCACGTCCTCTGAAGGACAACAAAGTCGTGTCCTACGTGGACCGAGAAGGCCGAACAGAGTGCCGTTAAACGACACGGTCTGGTCTACAGAGGATTTCCTGTTGGCGTCACCAGCTGTTCCCCACCCTTACCCTTGCACCACGAAGCGCCTGTCGCTTAGCAACCTTGACGGCTGCGGTTGGAAAAAAGGTGGTGGAGATGGGGGGCCAGACATTTTAATTTAAACTTCTTTTTTTTCGTTTTACCATTTATCGATGACCGTTTAATCAACATTAGCATGGCTAGCATCCAGTGCTGATTTTGTAAGTCTGGAGGTCCTGGAACACAGAGAGGGTCCCGTTCCAGTGGGTCAGGGGTAGAGAAAAAGAAGAAGAAGAAGAAGAAAAACTCTTTATTTTGTCGTCGTATTCTTACAACGAATGTGTCTTGTGCATTCAACCCATCATCCTATTGTATAGGAGCGGTGGGCAGCTGCAGCACCCGGGGACCAACTCCAGCTCTTCTTTCCATTGCCTTGCTCAGGGGCACCCACACAGACACGAGGAGAACATGCAAACTCCACACAGAAAGGACCCGGGACGGCCTGGGGTTGGAACCCGGGACCTTCTCGCTGTGAGGCAACAGTGCTAACCGCTGGGCCAGTGTGCCGCCCAGTCACGCAGCGCCTCAGAAAGTCCAGGTTGGGCCGTGAAGGATCCATCCGTTGTGTCCTTAAAAATTCTGACAAACGAAGGCCGCATTTCTTGGCCGCATCTGAAGGAGCCTTCATAATGGGACACTGTGGTGCGCTGCAGTGGCGTAATCAGTCTTCAAACGCAGCCTCTGGATTGAAACGCAGTCCTCATCGGCGGTCACTCGGGGGCCGAGTATGACCGCCTTTAAGATGCCTCTGCATGACAGCTTTTTACGTGGAGTGGCTGATGTGCCTGCAGCCACCACACGGTCCTTGGCAGGGGGTGGCCAGAGTCCAATGGCATGGAGAACCAAGACAACTGGGGACCACCCTCTGTTGCAGCCTTCATCCACCTTCACTGCCGTTGGGACCTGGAGACATCTTCCACCAGTTCCACCGTTGAGGTCTTTGCTGGATCATGCTTCAGCTGGTACCCTCCCCCTTGACCTATCCACCTTGGGTGACCCTACCAGGAGCCAAGCTCCGGACGGCATAGCTCTGGGGATCATTGATACACGCAAGCTTCTCCACCACGGCAAGTTGGCGATCCAGGAGAAGAACACAGTGATCCTGTTGCAAAGCGGTTCTTTCTGACCCACTTCCTGGACAAAGGAGAACGAGGGATATGGAGTCATTGGAAGAAGTTTTTGGTGAAAACGACAAGTTTAATTCCTAAATAAGAGCTCCGCATTTACAGAACTATGTAAAGAAATACGGGTGAACCCCACAACGGTAAAACTGAAGTTATTACTAATGTGAATAATCAAAACAAAAATGTTTAAGCAGAACAGCAAGAGTTTCAACTACTAGTCTGCTATCTATCTGCCTGTCCGTCCGTCCGTACATCTGTGTGTCAGTCCATCCATCAGCCCCCTATCTCTCCCATCTGCCTCCCCGCTGTATTTACAATGAGTTCTGGAGTGTCTCGGATCCGTCTTAGATATACATGGAGCTCGTAAATCAGACCACCAGGTGCTGAAAGCCTAATGTATACCCAGCATTGGCAGGGGAGAAGAAATCCATGTCAACCTCATTACCTGCCTTCATGCATCTTTCATTAGAGCGGGGCTATTAGGAACACAACGGTAGGGAGTGACGAGAGTACGAGGCCATTAGGAACACCGCAGTATAGACTGACAGACGGAGGGGGAGAGAGACGCCCCACGCCTCCCGCTTTTTATTTTCATTGTCTATTTATGAAGTCGTTTTTCTGAAGTATCCCCACCGGAGTAAGACAACTTTGGCGATATCGCCCATGTGACTCTTGCACAGGCGAATATCGATGAGCCTACATTGGCCGAGGGAAGGACGGAGGCAGGCGCACCTGCAGAACGGGCGAAACAGAAAGACAAGATGCTAAGAAAGACAGACAGGGTGGGGCGTCCGGGTGGCGTGGCGGTCCATTCCGTGGCCGACCAACACGGGGATCGCCGGTTCGAACCCCCGCGTTACCTCCGGCTTGGTCGGGCGTCCCTACAGACACAACTGGTAGTGGGAAGCCGGATGTGCGTACGTGTCCTGGTCGCTGCACTGGCGCCTCCTCCGGTCGATCGGGGCGCCTGTTCAGGAGGGGGGGGGGAGGGGAAACTGGGGAGAATAGCGCGATCCTCCCACGTGCTACGTCCCCCTGGTGAAACTCCTCACTGTCAGGTGAGAAGAAGCGGCTGGGGGCACGTGGTAGTCTGCAGCCCTCCCGGGATTGGCAGAGGGGGTGGAGCAACGACCGGGACGGCTCAGAAGAGTGATCAAGGTACAGTTGGGGAGAAAAGGGGGAAGGGGGGGGGGGTAAAAATAAAGAAAGAAAGACGGTGAAAAAGAAAGTGATAGACAGGTAGATTGAGGAATCAGTGAGACAGGAGGACAGACAGAGTGAAAGAGAAAGAGAATATGAAGATGTACAACCTCTAGGAAGGGGTATACGAGTATAGACGAGCACGGGCTGACAGAAATAGCCGAGATAGAGAGCAAGACACGTAGGACGCAGTGGACCGAGCGAGGGGTCGGAGAGGGAGAAAGAATGAGACGGATAGAGGCGGAGGAAAAAAAAAAACAAACCCCAGATAGATGGGGGAGATAGCGGCTCGAGGAGCCACATACTCCATCTTCACCTCTCTCCTACGCAAACATGTCCGCCCGGCATGCGGGCCGCTGATCAGTATTTAGTAATGCGCTGCTGAAGCCGGGCTCATCATTTAAAATGCTGTCTCGGCAGCGCTTGACGCGATGCCGTGAGGCGCACTCCGCCTTGACAAGCCTTTCCTTCAGCTTCGGTAATCCCATTTGGGAAGAGAGCTGTTTGTGTTGCGCATCCCAAATGACAATCGACATTAAAGCGGCGTGTGTCCGCCGCCCTATGAACACCTGAAGTAGTATTGGTGGAAAAATCTCCTTCGCACCCTTTTTCGGGTGGTCTCCCTCAAGCTCGGGTCCTCCACCAGAGGCCTGGGAGTGTGAGGGTTCTGTGTCTTAGCTGTCCCTAGGACAGCACTCTTCTGGACAGAGGCCTCAGATGTTGCTCCTGGAATCTTCTGGAGCCACTCTCCCAGTTTGGGGGGTCACAGCCCCTAGTGCTCCTATCACCACTGGGGCTACTGTGGAGTTCACCTTCCACATCCGGTCTAGTTCTTCCTTCAGCCCTTGGTATGTCTCTAGCTCCTCACGCTCTGTCTTCCTGGTGTTGGCGTCGCTCGGGATTGCTACATCGATCACTACTGCCTGTCTTCTGCCCCTCGTCGACCGCCACACTGTCTGGTGGGTTAGCCAGCACCTGCTCTTCAGTCTGGAACTGGAAGTCCCACAGGGTCTTACCTCTGCCATTCTCAACCACCCTTCGCGGGGGTCTCCATTTGGACTTGGGGGCTTCCAGTCTGTATTCAGTAGATATTCCTGTACACTATCCCATATATACATATACATACATATACATACATACATATATATATATATATATCTCCATTATCTAAGCCACTTATCCTGCTCTCAGGGTGGCGGGGATGCTGGAGCCTATCCCAGCGGTCATTGGGCGGCAGGCGGGGAGACACCCTGGAACAGTCCGCCAGGCCATCACAGGGCCCACACACACACACACACACACACACACACACACACACACACACACACACACATTTACACCTAGGGACAATTTAGTACAGCTGATTCACCTGACCTACATGTTGTTGGACTGTGGGAGGAAACCCACGCAGACACGGGGAGAACATGCAGTCTCCACACAGAGGACGACCCGGGACGACCCCCAAGGTTGGACTATCTAGGGCTCGAACCCACGACCTTCTGCTGTGTGTGTGTGTGTGTGTGTGTGTGTGTCCATGCTTCATGTTTTCGAAGGGCCAGTACTGCATTTATTTCTGACAGCACTGTTGATGTTGAGAGGGAGCGAGAGCGGGGGGAGGGAGGGGGGGGGTTGAGAGAGAGGCAGTGTTTCTCTGTGGTTCAGACCTCCGTTAGATTTATTTCACCTGCAAAACACTCAGGTCAGTCTTCCTCCTCCACCCCCGTCCATCACAGTTACAGATGGAGTCCAACACGCAGCTTCTCCGCCTTGCCGGCCGACTTGTGTCTTGTGTCGTTGTGCTGCAGAATACACAACAGCGACGGTTGGCTAAGCCCGGAGACGGATGGCAGGTTGGACCCGCTCTTGATACTATCAGCACGTGTCATGGTCCGGCTTCAGGAGGGTGGTGAGTTCTGCACATGTGCGGACATGGTGTGCGCTGAGTGACGCCGCTTGTTTGTAGGTCGGCGGAGGCCGTCGGCGCCGTGCAGAACACCACCGACCGCCTGGTTCATCCACATGTTGGGAAACGGCTGTATGTTAACCCGGCAGATGTTACGCGAGGACAGGAAGTGGAGAGTTCACAGCTGCCGTTTGAGCTCTTCACCTCCAGCACACCCCCCCCCCCACACACACACACACACACCACCCGCCCGGCGACCTTTCGTCCTACCTGCCGCCGACTTCTATTCCCTTGCCGTGGTTGGTCCGCGGGCCTGGGCGGAGAGGTCTGCCGGGCCATGATGGGCTGTTAGTAGGGGAGCTGGTGCTGCTGAGACGAGTACACACAAGCGAACAGCGGCGAACGCGCACACACACGGGGGGGACACGCAAACAGGGACGCGCACACAGGGGCGGCGCACAAACACCGAAGTGCAGAGGAAGACGTGCTGGCCTGCACGTACACACACCATATACACGCACAAACATATATTTAGAAGCACACCCAGACAAACGTAGCAGACACACACACACACACACACACACACATAA
>NC_079227.1:33415412-33419888 GCF_029633865.1 Lampris incognitus | reverse complement strand
GTGATATGCATCGTTATCATGGTATGCATCATTATCATGATGTGCATCGTTATCATGATATGTATTGTTATTGTATGTATCGTTATCGTGGGTATATATCGTTATTGTGATATGTATCATTATTATGATATCTATTGTTGTCGTGTATGTATCGTTATCATGGTATGCATCATTATCATGATGTGCATCGTTATCATGATATGTATTGTTATTGTATGTATCGTTATCGTGGTATATATCGTTATTGTGATATGTATCATTATTATGATATTTATTGTTGTCGTGATATGTATCGTTATCATGGTATGTGTCATTATCATGATATGTATTGTTATTGTATGTATCGTTATCGTGATATATATCACTATCATGGTATGTATTGTTATCATGATATGTATCATTATCATATGTATCGTTATCATGATATGTATCATTATCATGATATGTATCGTTATCATGATATGTATCGTTATCATATGTGTCATTATGATATGTGTCATTATCATGATATGTATCATTATCATATGTGTCATTATCATATGTATCATTATCATATGTATCACTATTGTGATATGTATCATTATCATGATATATATCGTTATCATGATATGAATTGTTATTGTGATATGTATCATCATGATATGTATCGTTATCATGATATGTATCCTTATCATGATATGTATCGTTATCATATGTGGCATTATCATGATATGTGTCATTATCATGATATGTATCGTTATCATATGTGTCATTATCATATGTATCGTTATCATATGTATCACTATTGTGATATGTATCATTATCATGATATATATCGTTATCATGATATGTATCATTATTGTGATATGTATCATCATCATGATATCTATCATTATCATGATATGTATTGTCATTGTGATATGTCTCATCATGATGATATGTATCGTCATCGTGATATGAATCACCTATGAGACTTTTGGCTATATCGCACAGCCCTAACACACACATATATATACAGCACACTCAATTCCAGTCAACACTGGCATTGTAAATGGCACGATGGTGCCTAACAGAAGGCAAAGAATGTGCTCTGAAAGGTGTTTATCTATACACATGTATGTGTGTTGGTGTGCAAGTGTATCTTTGTTGTCAAGTTTTACCATGAACACCTTTGTTTTCTTCCATCAGCGGTTCAGTTTAACGGAGAAACAACTGTGGTGTTGAGACAATTTCATGCTTGGCAACGACATGACCCACTGAAGCGGGTAGACGAGTCTGTAGATAAGTCTTGATGAACCTTTGCGAGCTCGGCATGCTTAAATCTTAAAGATGCTTTTGATCGATATATTGGAAAGGGTAAAGGACATGGAAAGGTTTTTACCAAGAACGACCGCGGCTGACTAGACTCGCTAGCCTTTGGCTAACGGGTCAGACCCTTTAGTTGACTGGTTAGCGCAGTCGCCCGTGGTGCGGGCTACCTGGGTTCGCGTCCCGGCTGCGGCGGATACCTGGCTGCCCCCTGAATTCGCTCCATCTGGTAAACTATCACCTGCAGTCTGCTGGATCTGTAACACACACACACACCTTTGCAATACAAACAAACAAACAAACAATCACAGAGAAGCCTGGCTGAAGTCATCTGCAGGGCAAACTACTAAAGAGCATTTGTACTCTGCAGGCTTGATTTCTGCATACTGCGCCATGAGCACTCACTATCACACACACACACACACACACACACACACACACACACACATACACACAGACTGACGTGTGTGTGTGTGTGTCAGGGAGAGAAGAGACACAAAGGGTAGCGCGGAGTTTAATGTGGGCTTTTCAGGCCTAAATAATACAAAGGTGCTTATGTTTAGGCAATTGGTTCCACTGCCACCCGGAGACAGGTTTTTGGGGTTCAGTGAATAAGTAAATGAAATCATTTCAAATAAAGCCAGCCCGTGCTTTTCATGGTTGGAAAATTCCCTCGTTTGGGCAGAAACGGGGTTTTCTGGGGCGAGTGCCAGGCTATAGAGTTAGGAGACCTCACTCCGGGGCAGGAAGCCGACTTCACACCAGGCATCCCTCCCACACAGCTGTACGTGCAAATGTGCACACTTAGGTTGGACTCCCTCGCTTTTATTTTGACCTTGGAAAGCACGCTCAATGTGGGGCCCCTGTGGGCTTCTTGTGGGCAGTGCGGCGAGGGCCAAGCCCATACTAATCCCTGATGGGCCCATTATAGGTTTGCCTATGTGGGTTCGTTACAGCAATTTCCCCTTTGGGCCCGTGTGGCTTCTCCGTGTGCAGCCCACACGAGGGCCGGCCCGCAGAGCCCATGTGGACCAGCATGCAGTGAGTTCAGAGCATTTTCCTGCCTCCCGGGTTTCTCCGTGGCGGGAAGACGGAAGAGAGGCCCTTTCCTACTGCAGCATTCCAAGGCAGGGTGACACTGAGGCATACGAGCCGAGAAGAGCGAGTTCAGTCTTGGACTCGGCAATTATTTTCTTTATTAAACAGCTGTCAGAAACGTTGCTTATCCACGTTTCCCATATTCTGACCTCCAAAGCAACCTGCGGCGGAAAGAGACCGATAAAACACAACCGCGACGTCTGAAACCTTGAAGACACTAGATTGACCACGGCCGCCATTTTGACGCTTTTGGATTTTCAAAGTTAATTACTTAGTGCAGGGGTCCCCAATTACTTTTCATAGCGGGCCACTTTTAAAACCACGGGCCACTCAACCTCCAGCGGCATGTTGTTCGTTAGTTTGTTTTGGTGTCGATACGTTGCAGGTATTATAATTTAAACAGAGATTTTTCATCTATTTTTCGATATATTACTAGTCTTACTTTTACTAAGAAATTCAATTTTTATTTATTTTTTTTTTGGTAGGGAAATTAAAAACAAATTCTTCCTTCTGGCATTTCTCCAAAAATTCTCGCGGACCATAAATCAACCCGTCACGGGCCGGACGTGGCCCGCGGGCCGCCTATTGGGGACCCCCCTGACTTAGTGAAAAGAGAAGATACAGACCTGCCGCTCCCTGAATGCTTCTGCAATTGCATATGTTGGCATTAAAATGCGTTTTAGATCATCCATCCATCCGTTAGCTGAGCCGCTTATCCTGCTCCCAGGGTGGCGGGGATGCTGGAGCCTATCCCAGCAGTCACTGGGCGGCAGGCGGGGGGACACCCTGGACAGGCCGCCAGGCCACCACACAGGGACATTTGTACGAGCAACATATTACGACTTGTAGTTACGTTTTTAAAGTTAAGCGACCTCTAGCGGTCGTGCTGCCAATAGCAATCTTAGTCACCATACTAGACGGAGAAACAACACAAAAACGCACTGACTGCACATTCTATTGTTCTCAGATTGTTTTTTTATCACTATTTACTGACGACTTACCTTTATTAGCCTGCCTGTGAGGTTTTAGATCAACTCCAACAAAGAACAAACCAAAAAAAGAGGTACGATAAGATCTACCTAAAACGAACATGAACGGTCGTCATGACCGTCTCGTAATCCGCGCGTGATCGTGTGCGTCATGTGGCGCGTGTTGTACGCGTCATTTCCTTCGTGAAGCTCGTCGCGCTGTCCTAGAAACACACTAGCGCCCTCCGGTGGAGAGAAATAGTCTAAACTTGATTTGTGATTATTTCCAACATGTCTGCTTACAGACGCACCATGGCAACCACCGAGGCGCTGCAGTATTTACAGGCGCTGGACGGCGGCCATTTTAAATTGTTTGAAAAATAGTGTTAAAGTTGTTAAAATGTTAATTTCGGCGTCGGTTAGTTTCCTAACAGACGCACTAACATATGCAACGCATTAATATCTCAGGTGGGTATTTATCTCGACAGAATATAGAGTTTAAAAACCGCGGGGGTCAAAATGACCGCCCACGGTCGTTCTGGTAGTTCTTCAGTTCCGGTCGTTGTTTGGGACTGTTTCAATGTTTACTTTCACTTCTTGTTTTACATTTCAGGTTTTATAGGCCTTGTTACGTTTGTTAGATTAGCAATAACATCATGGACAATGTCTCCCACCCACTCCACGACATGCTGGTTGGGCACAGGAGTACTTTTAGTAATGGACTCATTCTGCCGAAAAGCACCACAGAGCGCCGCAGGGGGTCATTCCTGCAGGAGGCCATCAAACTTCCCAGCTCCTCCCTCAGACTCAGGCTGTCAGACGCTCGGGGTTAATGGTCACTGGACCGGCCCTGTCGGGTTTGGTTTGAGCTGCTTGTTTTGGGTAGTGCAGTATAGCTAGGGTGTTACGTGCTCCATGCTTGTTGATATATTTTGTTCTTATTTATCTCTTATTTCTATTTGTTTCTGTCTCTATTTTCTTATCCTGTCAGTTTTTGGTTATTAGCGCGCGAGTGTCTGCAATAGAACCCAATTTCCCCTCGGGGACGAATTCTGGTTCTGATTCTGGTTCTGCTTTCCGTTTTGTTTTTCCAGGTAATATTTTCACTTTTTCCATGTTGCTG